>NW_026896510.1:0-22880 GCF_033153095.1 Gastrolobium bilobum | reverse complement strand
TGTGGTTGTATTTTTTTGCAACCTACTCATTCATCATCTTGTTGATACTTCCTCATCTCATATCACTCATATAACATAATAATAGTCTCCGGGAACATAATCCGCACGGAGATGGCTACACACTCCGGGCACATAGGCCGCACAGAGATGGTAACACATTCTCTTCGTAATTTCGTACACATTTCCATTAACGCACACCTATAATCATATTTGTTTCCTTCATGGCATATCGGTCAAGCTAGACCATTATTCCGTTACGGACAATCATACTCTCAATGAACCTTGTTCAATGCCATCCATGGCGATTCTCTCCTCAATTTGTTTAAGTGTACATCCTCAATCAGGGACTTATAACTTCTAATCAGACATAGAATATTCACACTCATACCTGAGCATACCTGTTCACCATTTTCAACAATCCAACAGGTTCTAAACCTCTCACCTTGATGAAGTCTATTCACCGAGTCCACTTGTACATACTATACTACACATTTATTTGGAAGTTTCACCAATGCCATCTTCATACTATAGACTCATCTTAATTATATATATTTATTATTCGTAGTATTACACGGTTCACCCATGCAATACCGTACATATCATAGGTTTGTTTACAACTTTATAATCAAGCTTTATAATTTCATCTACAAGGTCAGACAAAACATTTAAGTCTGTTTCCCTTAAGTCCTATAATATTCATGTTTTACTTACTGCCATCTCTTGTCCATGGAGCAGTCAATACTGCAGCCACAACATCAGGCTAAGGACTTACATTCGGTGCTCCAAGGTTGCCACGCAGGCTTCTTACGATGACTACGCATGTAACACAAAGGAATGGGTTGATCAGACCCACACTAAGGAATCACATATGCAGTAATCGATAAGAATCTACATACAACTATGCAACACACAACACAACTATATATACATTATCAGAGTTCCCTAACAAAACTGCTCTGATACCATAAAATGTAACAGCCCGTTGTACACCGGTATTGTTAACATTAATTATGATATTAAGCGCAGTTACAATCACAGCAGTTCATTTATAAAAATGCGAATAAACTTTTTCCGATTATTACGCGAGCATTTAAAACATAAAAAGCGTAATAATTAAAAGCTGTGACCGTAACTGTAAACTCTTGCGGAAGACTTATTTAAACTATTTTTATAACTCACATTACTTATTATAAGATACTAAGGAGTTCCAATAAACTCACTCAGCCAATTTCCAAACTTTACGTTTTTACCTATTCGGACATGTTTCACTCTTAATTTTTCTGCGACCACACTGTTCGCAATCAAACTTTCTTCTCGGATTAGATCTTTGTCTTACTTAATTCCCTTTTTAACAAGCTATCATATGCTCAATTCGGAGCTCATTTGCTCCGGTTATCGCCGTTTGAAGTTGGATCAGCGAATAGCCAAACAACCCCAAAAACAGCTCCAAACCACTCACCTTACTCGAATTACTGCACTCAATCCATTCAACCATTTGCTCTCAAATATTTATCCTACAAACTATACATCTCAAACTTCATTTTGACATATCATACGCTTAATTTGACTGAGAAACGAAGCGGGAATTAATTTCCCAAATCCGGTCCAGAATCTGCCTCAGGTGCAGGGGCACATGAGCAGTCCGTGTTTGTCTATTTTTTTCAGACCGAAGATCAACCCAGAATTTCCTCACATTTTGACACAAGGTAGAGGACATCTCAACCTTCAAAATGGCGTATGGTACGTCCCTATTGGACCTCTATGGAGGGAGATATGCTCTCCCGAATTCTGCCTAAAATCTGCCAATTCTACAGAAATTTCGCCAGAGTTTCCTTTATTTTTCCAATAATCCCAAAATTGTAAACGATCATTTAAACCTCAAATGTACCTAATAAACACATGATAATACAGTAATAATCCAATGGGTGGCACACACAAGGACCAACAACGCCTTGGGGCACTTACAACCCAATCCAGTTTATAGTTATTACACAGTTTATACAATAGAGCTCACATTATATTTCTTACTTGTTTCAATCACATAGGTCCCATTCACATGTAGTTTCACAATATAATCATGTAATCATAACTCTAACATAGGCCTAAAATCCTTCCATCTTGGTACATCATGCCTCTCTTACATTTACAACATACACTTAAATATTACAACTTACGACTTTAACTTCAAATTGCCTTTTACAATATTACAACACCAATTACAAATTTAGACATAAATTTAAATGATACAAACTGCTAGACCTAGGCATGCCAACATGAACAATATGCCAAATACTGAAAATGTTCCTCTATCACCCTGCGGGCCTCTTGCCCGCTGCTCCAACGCTACAGGTACATCCTGAAATAAATGCCCCGAGACGGGGTGAGATATACGAATATATCTCAGTAACCAAGAGGTTCTGGAGAAAACTCCACCCAATGGTTCACTTCGATGCATATCAATAGAATAAAACAACCACTTTGAAAACGGGATATAGCAAGGGATTTAGAGAAATGGGGAATATAAAGAAACAAACTACGACGATACGAGATGGTAACCCCAATTCCACGTACGCCCTGGGCATATATAAGCCTATGGGTATCATCCAAGGTGTGTTCACAGAAACCACAACCATGATGCCCAAACCAACCAAAACGCCAAAGACATTCCTAGTGTGCTCCTACCCGGATCACACACTATGACACGCAGTCAACTGGAACTCCCTCCTGGAGACCTATCCAGCGGAAGTCCGAAAATGCCCGAAGGCTAATAAAACTGTCTACTGGCCAGAGACTCGGTACCGCAGTACCCATAGCAATAATGCATGCATGCTCATGTGTTCTATACTATTCATACACACTTCCTACCATTGCCATCAACTGGCAAGGTGGAACAGAAAAGGGGAACAAGCCCCAGTACCAAGAGGTTACCTTAAGTAATTTCCTCACTAGCTCCGCAGCAGCTTATCCCACAACTTGGTATACAGCGGAATGCCTACACAGAGGACATTCCCAATCTCTTATAATTCAAACAATGCATGCTAATTTACAATTATACATGCCTTGAACTAAATACATACCTCAATCCACTTGGTCCAAGACCAAGGGTAACTCCCAGATTCAAGTTTCGGGGTTCAAGTCAACGTACGGCAACCTATACAATTACGTACATCCATCAGTACGCGTCAAATATTATCGAAACGCAAAATCACAAAAATCCTCCCCATCCTCCCTTGATGGTTCGGCCATTCAAGTGTAAATTTGAGATTTATTTTTCTAAATTTTCTTTCTCATTTTGTTACGCCTCATTAGGTTGTCAATAGGCCAATTCAAGTGCCGGTTCGTCATTTTCGCGTCGGATTACATCAGAACGCGAAAACCGCAAAATCCCCCATTTTCTCCTTGGAGGTTCGGCCATATAGGTGTTATTTGGGGATTTATTTTTCTAAATTTTCTTTCTCATTTTATAACACTTCCTTAGGTTGCTTAGAGGCTAGTTCAATCGTCGTTTTTCCGTTTTATGACATTTACGCATCGTTTTGCGAAATATTTCACTTTAGGCTCATTTAGGTCTCTAAACACAATTCATTTTTTCCCATTGATTCAAACACTTTCCAACCACAACACAACCCATCTAAGCACTATATAACTACACAAATCATCATCCAATTCATTTTTCAACATCAATTTCTCAATTTTTCCTCAAAGGTTCGAATTTTACCCTATGACATTCCAAGGAATTTCCATTCAATTTTAATCACTCCAACCTTCACACAACCTATTATATCATCATACCATCATGCCACAATTCATCATACAAAGTCTCAACACCAAAATTCAAAAGTCCAAAGTCATGATCATCAATTTTTCTAAGTTAAAAATCCATATTTTTCACCAATAATTTTCATGGCATTTCTAGCTCTAACACATCATTCTAAGACATTATCATCTAATACACATTTTTCAATTGAGCTCTCTAACATCACCAATCACGAAATCAAGGTGTAGGGTTCATGAAAATAAACTACAATCAAACCATGTAAATGGGATGGAAATATACTCACAACCAAGGCTTGATGCTACCCCAAGACTCCTCCAAACAATGGAAGCTCAAATGACTCCATGAACCTCAAATTTCTCCAAAAATTCGCAGCTGTAAATGGGCAATAACTCACCAAAGAGAGGGTTTCAAGGGAAACTAATCGGTGGAACGGGTTCGGATGATGATTTCCATCGAATTTCAAGACAAGAATCGATGGATTCGGTGGAGAAACGACCAAGTTATGGTGAATTGAAAATTTTGCACAAAGATGGTGGTGGAGGGGCTGTCATGCGTGAAGAAGAAGGGAAGGAGAGAGAGAAGATCGTGAGTTGTGAGGAAAAGTGAGGTGATTTAAGTGGATTTGAGTGGGATGGGTCCCACACGCGATTTAACTTTAATCCAATCATCAATTTCAACTACAAATCCATAATCTACGTATTTTTCTGGTTCATGACATATTTTTGTTTCCTAAAAATACTGATAAAATTTTCACGCTTATCGGTACAATTATACCGCAGTATTTTTACACCGGAAAATCACTATTCATCAATTTTTCCCAAAATGACTCAATTCCATCAAATTTCATCAAAATCATATTTCCTAACTCAACAAACCATTTATAACTCATATTTGAAACCTAGAGCTCAAAATTTAACTGGCACGTTTTACGGTGCAATCGTAACGCGGTATTTTTACCCGCTAAAAACACTATTCACTGATTTTTCTGAAACTTGCCTATCCACTCAATTTTTCGTTCTGAACCCATTTCCAGGGTTATTTTTACCATCTGAGACCTTCTACTCAATTTTTATCTTCCTAGGGTTGCGTGTTGGCTAATTACCGTTTTGCCCTTTCTTTGTATTTTGGCATAATCTTTAGGATTTTCACTAATCCATCACTTGATTGCTCACTTAATATTTTAATTACTTGATTTAAAATTGTGAGGTGTTATATCTTCCATCTTCTCAGCTTCATCCTCATTTTCATCCTCATCTTCTTTCATCTTCTCAGCTTTTTCATCATCTTCATCTTCTTCCATCTCCTCAGCTTCATCCTCATCATCTTCCATCTTTTCAGCTTTTTCATCATCTTCAACATGATGAAAAACCAACATGTTATCATTCCAATCGAAACCAACATCTAAATATTGCGAAAAAAAAACGAAAGAAATAAAGAAAAAACCATTAATATTTAAAAAATAAATAAAATGGAAAACCCACATATCTAAATATATCCAATGTTAGTTTTGTTAAATAAAACACCAACTGAAAAAACTAACAAACTCAACTAGACAAAATCAAAAAACAAAAAAACCAGTTAATAGTCCAGTAATAAGATGTCTGGGCAGACAGAAACAAAAGCACACAATCGAACATCCACTGTATTATCAAGAAAAAAAAGAAACGAAATCGAAAGAAAAGAAAAGCAAGAACATAATGGAAAAGCCACACCCTCAATATTGCCAGAATAATAAAGAAAAAGAAAGAAAGAAACATATATTTCATATGGTATTGACAAAAGACAAGCCACACCCTCAATCTCTATTTTCAAGAAAAAAAAAGGAAAGGAAAGAACACAGTCGAATATCAGCAAGAAACCCACATACTCAATCTTTTCAAGCAAGAAATATCAGCATATAATCAAACATTTTCAAGAAAAAAAGAAAAGAAAAGAAAAGAAAAGAAAGGGTAGAAGTACCATACCTAGGTATTGACACCTTTGTAGGAGTGTTGCCAAACAATACAGGCTGGTTGGGTCATCATCTCCCATTGCATCCCATCTCCCATTGCATCCCATCTCCCATTGCATCCTCATCTTCTTCCATCATCTCAGCTTCATCCTCATCTTCATCCTCTTCCATCTTCTCATCTTCATCCTCATCTACTTGCATCCCATCTCCCATTGCATCCCATCTCCCATATTCATCCTCATCTTCTTCCATCATCTCAGCTTCATCCTCATCTTCATCCTCTTCCATCTTCTCAGCTTCATCCTCTTCTACTTGCATCCCATCTCCCATTGCATCCCATCTCCCATATTCATCCTCATCTTCTTCCATCATCTCAGCTTCATCCTCATCTTCATCCTCTTCCATCTTCTCAGCTTTTTCATCATCTTCAACATGATGAAAAACCAACATGTTATCATTCCAATCGAAACCATAGATATTTAAAAAATAAATAAAATAGAAAACCCACATATCTAAATATATCCAATGTTAGTTTTGTTAAATAAAACACCAACTGAAAAAATTAACAAACTCAACTAGACAAAATCAAATTTACAAAATTAAAAAACAAAAAAACCAGTTAATAGTCCAGTAATATGATGTCTGGGCAGACAGAAACAAAAGCATACAATCGAACATCCACAGTTATCAAGAAAAAAAAAGAAACGAAATCAAAAGAAAAGAAAAGCAAGAAAATAATGGAAAAGCCACACCCTCAATATTGCCAGAATAATAAAGAAAAAGAAAAAAAGAAACATATATTTCATATGGTATTGACAAGCAACTGTTGACAAGCCACACCCTCAATCTTCTATTTTCAAGAAAAAAAAAGAAACATACTGTATTTTCAAGAAAAGAAAAAAGAAAAGAAAAAAGAAATCAAAAGAAAAGAAAAGCAAGAACATAATGGAAAAGCCACACCCTCAATATTGCCAGAATAATAAAGAAAAAGAAAGAAAGAAACATATATATTTCGTATGGTATTGACAAGCAACTGTTGACAAGCCACACCCTCAATCTTCTATTTTCAAGAAAAAAAAAGAAACATACTGTATTTTCAAGAAAAGAAAAATGAAAAGAAAAAAGAACACAGTCGAATATCAGCAAGAAATATCAGCAAAAATATGATGTCTGGGCAGACAGAAACAAAAGCATACAATCGAACATCCACAGTTATCAAGAAAAAAGAAGAAACGAAATCAAAAGAAAAGAAAAGCAAGAACATAATGGAAAAGCCACACCCTCAATATTGCCAGAATAATAAAGAAAAAAGAAAGAAAGAAACATATATATTTCGTATGGTATTGACAAGCAACTGTTGACAAGCCACACCCTCAATCTTCTATTTTCAAGAAAAAAAAAGAAACATACTGTATTTTCAAGAAAAGAAAAAAGAAAAGAAAAACGAAATCAAAAGAAAAGAAAAGCAAGAACATAATGGAAAAGCCACACCCTCAATATTGCCAGAATAATAAAGAAAAAGAAAGAAAGAAACATATATTTCATATGGTATTGACAAGCAACTGTTGACAAGCCACACCCTCAATCTTCTATTTTCAAGAAAAAAAAAGAAACATACTGTATTTTCAAGAAAAGAAAAAAGAAAAGAAAAAAGAACACAGTCGAATATCAGCAAGAAATATCAGCAAGAAACCCACATACTCAATCTTTTCAAGCAAGAAATATCAGCACATAATCAAACATTTTCAAGAAAAAAAGAAAAGAAAAGAGAAGAAAAGAAAGGGCAGAAGTAACATACCTAGGTATTGACACCTTTGTAGGAGTGTTGCCAAACAATACAGGCTGGTTGGGTCATCATCTACTTGCATCCCATCTCCCATATTCACCAATTCCATTGTCTTGATAAAACAATCCAAGAACAAGAGAAAGAAACAAGCAAGAACAAGAGAAAGAAACTAGGAAACCCAAAGAAACCAAGAAAACTTTAAGAAGGAGTGAAAACAGAGAAAGAAACCCTAAGAAAACCTTAAGAAAGAAGAGTGAAAAGAGAGAAAGAAAATTTTTAATTTATATTTTTTGGCGGCAAAACTATGATGACCGTTGTATTCTCTTAACTCTTAACTCGTAAGTTATTTCCGTCCCTCTGAAGTTCTAATTTAGCTACTCTTAAAATTTATTATATTTACTAATTTATATTAGCTAATGTATATACATATTAAAAAATATATGTGTGGATGGACAGCTGAGAAATATATATTCTAATTTTAAGGAAATAAAATTCATTTTAATTATTAAAAATATGAGACATGATTGGGTTGAGAAAAAATTCATCACAATATATATATATATATATATATATATATATATATATATATATATATATATAATTCATTATAGTTTGACTTTACCTCCTTAAAACATTTCCAGAGAAAATAGTGTTTACTATTTTCTCTGGAAATGTTTTGAGAAAACAATAACATAAACACTATTTTGAAACGCCTCATCATTATCATGTAAAAAAACACTAGTTGTTTGTTGGGTGCACATGCAAAGAAGAGAGTGGTTCTGATCTGTAATATAATGGGGTAGGTGGTGGCGGTTTCGGTGAACTGAAGACAATGGATCTATGGAAGTGAAATGAGAGTCCAAAGATAATGTAAAGTGAGAGAGAATGGACAGATCGCAGCAATAAGTTTTTGAGAAAGGTGAAAGAGAGAGACACGTAGAGATAGAAAGGTAGGAAGCGGAAAAGCTCAAGAGAGAAGAGTGGACGCAAAAAAATAAAAGCAAGCTCTCTTGTCAAATCACAACTTTCACATTAGGTGAAATGAGGACTGACAAAAGCAATTAATGGCTCTGATCTCTGATCAACAGAACAGTAGTATCTCTCTCCTATTCCCCAAATAAACTTTAATCTCATACTACCATCCTTATAAACAAGAGAATACATCGATATCAGGAGCAAGGGACTCTCTCTGTAGGGAAAAAGCGAAAGACTATGCATGACACCAGAGATTATAAACTACAGAATAGGTGAATGAATGATACAGGGCTACACAGCACAGCTAGATAGTTTTAATATAATAATCAATGGAGTTATAGCAGCAGGGATTTTAACTACAATTGTTTAAAATTAAAAAAAAATGATATACTATTTAATATGTTTAGAATTTTAAAAAAATAATAATAATATTCTTCATCTTCAATCTTTATTAATAATTTGATAATATCACACTATCATTTTTGGAAAGAAAAAAGATTCAAAATTCCATAAGAAGCCAAGTTTTTGAGAAAGGTGAAAGAGAGAGACACGTATAGAAAGGTAGGAAGTGGAAAAGCTCAGGAGAGATGCAAGGAACCAAATAAAGCTCTCTTGTCAAATCACAAATTAGGTGCTCTGAGGATCTGACTCTGACTCTGATCTCTGATCAACAGAACAGTAGTCTAGCATCTCTCCTATTCCCCAAATAAAGTAACACAAACAGCGCAATTAAACTTCAATCTTATTAAGAAATTTTTCAAATTCATTTATTTATTTATTTTCTTCTCTTTAAATTAATCACACACTAAACTTAAACAACTATTAATTAACCTCCTCTTATATACATGCATGTTTTTAAAAGCAGAGGCAAAAAGTAATAATACTGAGTGAACCGAAACAGAGCTTCTAAGATTCATTCAGTTATATATAAGAAACTTAACACTACAAACAAAAGTAATAATACAGACAGATACAATGAATGAACCATCATAGAGCACAAACAAATATACATACATGACACGTACAGTATTAATAATGAGGATTTAAGAAAAAATAAAGGTATGGCATGGTATGGAGGGGAAGTTACCTTATCCTCAGCATTCAGCAGCAAGTAAAGGAAGATTATTGAGAAGAATCTCAACTCAAGAGGCTCAGTGTCGGGGGCCATCAAGAGGACTAGCTCAGAAATGCCTCTGTTCAGTGTCTTTTTTGAGCTGAGCTACAAATACAAAAAGAAATACATGTTTTATGGTCGCTGAAACAAAAAAAAAAAAAAAAAAAAAACGCAATAACACACTTAAAATAAATGGAAGAACCAATGAAATGAAATGAAAGCAGAGGCGAAAGAAAGTTCCTTTCCTGTGAGTTGAGCTGCTGCTTGTAGTTGGTAGCTTATCTTGTTGAACAAGATCTTCAACAGTATTGTTATTGTGAGTTGAGCTGAGCATCGGCCAAAGGTAACCACCATTTTTGTGATTTGATTGAAAGAAAGAAAGAAAACTTGAAGAAGAACACTCATTCAAGTCAGATTCAATGAATCGTTTGTTTAGAAGGAAGAGAAGATAACAAAAAGAAAAGGTAACCAACCATTTTTGTGATTTGATTGAAGGGTGAGAAGAGAAGAGAAGAGGGGGCTTAGGGTTTTTCTTTGGTGGAGAAGAGAGAGAGGGAGAAGAAAGAGAGGAATGAGTGAGTGTAATTAAATTAAATTCGCCCAATTAAATTACATTTTTTACGTTTAAGCTAGATGCCAGTGAAAATTAAAATTAAACAATGAAAACATATATGTACGAGTAAACAAGAGAATACATCGATATCAGTAGCAAGGACTCTCTTTGGGGGAAAAGATACAAGGATTATAGACTACAGAATAGGTGAATGAATGATACAGTGCTACACAGCACAGCTAGATAGTTTTAATATAATAACACTATCATTTTTTGGAAACAAAAAAAGCTTCAAAATTCCCTAAGAAGCCAAGATTTTGAGAAAGTGAAAGAGAGAGACACGTAGAGAGAGAGAGAGATAGGTAGGAGCTCAGGAGAGAATGAAGCAAGCAAAAAGAAGAAGAAGTGCGCAATTAATAACCAATAAAGCCAAACAGCGCAATTAAACTTCAATCTTATTAAGAAATTTTTCAAATCCATTTTTTTATTTATTTTCTTCTCTTTAAATTAATCACACACTAAACTTAAACAACTATTAAGCTCCTCTTATATACTTTTTAAAAGCAGAGGCAAAGTAATAATACTGAGTGAACTGAAGTATCTCATAGACTTTCTTTTACATAGAGGGCCTATAAACTTATAGGCCGACCTATTTTATATTATTTATTTTAAATTAAATAAATAAATTATTATTTTAATGGTTTTGAATAATAAAATTATATTATTTTAATTATTTTCTTTAATTATTGAACGTCTTGTAGGCTTAAACAGGCTAACAAGTCTATGTCAAGACTTTTGTTTTTTAAATATACGTCATGCTAAATTTATAATTTGGGCGTGCACAAGCTAACGAATCTGGCCATGCCTAAAGTATTTTACATGTGTCTGACCTATTTAAGCTATAAATGTATACTAATATTTGTCAAAACATTCTTTAGGAACTCATTCGTCTCCATATAAAGATAACATTTGTCATAAATAAAATTGTTATTCTTTATTTTTTCTAAGTACTAATGTAAAAAAAAAATTGGATATCACAAAAATTTAATGACAAATGAAATACTACTTAATTGTAAAATATATATATATATATAACCCGACGGGTCAACCCGTTTTGACCCACTTCTAGGCGGGGCGGGTTGAAGTGGGTTGGTGGGTTGAAAATCTCAACCCAACTCGTCCCGTTTTGGCGGGTTGACCCGCCGGGCAGTGGCGGAGCCACGTTGTGGCCTACAGTTGCCTTGGCACTGGCTTATTTAGCCACGTTCATTTAGCTACATTTGAAAAGTAGCAAATTCTGTTCAAATTTTTTGAAAATTAGCCACGTTTTGGTCGTAGCCAAAGAACCGTAGCTATTTGGGCACTAGCTGAATTTTTTGGCACTTGCTAACATGTCATGCTGGCTCCGCCACTGCCGTCGTGCTCAACCCATATTGTCACCCCTAAATTTACATATAAAGTAGAGTCATCAAAACAGGCTATCTCTTCCTGTTAGGCCCTAGCTCGCACGAGTTAAGGCAAAAAATCCTACAAATAAAAAAGCCTGCATGAGCCAAAAACATATAATCCCACGAGATAGGGCCTGTCCACGAGCCAAAATTTCATATAAGTCAATCATTTGTCATTAATTAAAATTGTGACAGTAGCAAACAGGCATCACCAAAACCTTATCTGAAATTTCCATCCCTGATCCATCTACCGCTCCCAACTTCTACACTATATAATCAACTATAATGGAAAGAACAAAAAATCTTTACGTAATCCTCCAAGACAAGCAATCAATGAGATAAAATAAACCATGTTGTCATATAATTGAATGGAAATTGATTTCTCCGGAGAAACTATTCCCCTATTACAGACTCATAAAAATGTCTCATCCATCTTTTTTCTTTAATATAATGAGTCCCGTATATTTAATGGGTATGCAGAAGAGGAATAATTTCTTCTGCAACATGAGAAACTAGGAAAACTATTGCCACTTTGTTATTCCTCACTTTAACATAAATTCGTTACATTAATTATGCATTTGCTACTTTAGAGTAATAACCAACAAAATAGCTTTAGGCTTCTTTTCAATGGTATGAGATTCACCATTATTGCCTTTATTTTATTTAGCTGTTGATTTCATTAGCAATTTTCGTCTAGCTTCTTTCCTTTGTCATTATTTTCTATCATCCCACCATAGCGGAATGTGGTTGACCCAATTCGCAATTCAACATATAGCTATGAGTTATGAAAGTGCTTGATGAAGTTGAGGTGAAAGTAAAGGATGGGGACAGTGAATTCAGAAAATATCTCTGTCCTTTGCAGAATCTGCATCATCGAAATTCAAAACTTAGATAGAAATATAAACCATCCAAATGGAAAAATAAAAGGACGTTTGAAAAATAAACACCAAAAATGAGAAAGATCATGTGGCAGATAGTAGGGGTGTTAACGGGCCGAGCCGAGCCGAGCTTTGATCTTAACGGGCCAAGCCTGTATTTAAACGTGTCAGACTGGCCTTAGCCTGTTACCTGTTACGAATATAATATTAGCCTGTGGCCTGGTTCGTTTACAAAAAATAAAAGCCTGTCTCAAGCCTGTGGCCTGTTTATTTATTAAAAATAAAAACCTTACATTCCAATTTGTAGCCGTATTCAGCCCATTAATCATGCACTGATATGTATTTTTTTGTAAGAAAATAATAGTTGTTTCTTTTATAATAAAAAAACATTAATATTAAAAAATCAAAATAACAACATCACCTTTACTTTATTTTACGTTGCTTTTCCTTAATTTTCTTCCACATTCTAGATTTTTTACATTAAATTTTCTTCCACATTTCTTAATATTCTAGATTTTTTACACTAGATTTGAACCCCACCAATAAATTTTCTTCCACATTTTACATTAATTTTTCTTCCACGGTCGCCGCCATAAGCATCATTATAAGCCGTGGAATCCGCATGGCTTATAAAAATAGATGATGAACATGACTTCATTTACCTGTTGGTGGGACGATGACTTAGATCGGGGAGAAGAGATAGAGCAGAGACAGAAAACTGAGAAAAGGATGTTGAAATGATTAATATAAAAATATAAAAAATAAATAAATTTAATGTATACGGGCCAGCCTCCAAGGCTTCAAGGCCGGGCTTGGCTATGAAAGCCTGAGGCCTTTTAAATAAAAAAGCTTTTGCATGAGTATAAATCTGGGCTTAATAATAAAAAAAGACGAGCCGAGCCGAAACGGGCCGGGCCTAAGGCCCCTGATAGGCCCTTGGCCTTATTATCACCCCTAGCGGATAGCATAAGTCCCACCACACCTAATAATTTCAATCATTTTTACCTTTCAAGAATCAAGTACTGGATTCGAGATAATTTACACTTTCAATCTCAGCCACTTTACCTTGAAGATCATCTCTGAAAATACACATGATAAAGCCCAAAAATGGTCAAATAGCCTACATAGTATACACAGCTAACCTCGTACACATGCATAATTGAAGTGAACTTTCTTCTTTTCCTTTTTTTCCTAAAATACAAGTATTGCTGAGTTTTAAATGCACACCTACACGGTGTCTCATACCCTTTATAAAATTTACACATTTTAAATTGGAAAAATTAATTGTCATTTTTTTTTGTAAACAATTAATTGTCATTTTAAATTAGATGACTTTTATTTTAGGTCTCTCTGCTTCTAATTATACAGAGGAAAGAAAATATTAAAAATCATTAAATATATATTAAAACGATATAATTTTATTTAGAATAATATAAAATCATGTCCTTTAAAATAAAAAATATTTTCCCTTTTTTTTTGTAACTAAATATTTTCCCTTTAAAATTTAAAAAAGAGGACTAAAAAAATAAATAGACAACCTTATAATTTTGAAGAAATGCTTATGATAAAATAAATAAATTTTCTCTCTTTCCACCAAACAGATCATGGATTTAAAACAACAGTTATTCAGTAATCTAGATCTATAAGCGAGCACAAATATCTAGAATTTTCTCCACCTTTCATATATATATATATATATATATATATATATATATATATATATATATTATTAAGACATTTCTGTTTCAGAATATGGTAGTGGACTAGTGTCATCTCTATACAAGTCCATGTATCATATATATTTGTCATCTTCTTACGTCATATATGTTTTTATCAATTAGGTAGAATAATTACTCCTTTTCAAAAAATATAACAACTCTTGTTGATAATTTTTACTAAATCGTCGTGAGTTTGATTCATGTTGATGCTCCTTCATAGGTCAATTACATGTAAGTACCACTGTAAGCACTTGCTGAAACATGTAAATAGAACAATTTTACCCCCTTTACTCTTGTCCCTTTTATGTAACCCTGCTCAATCATAATTTGAGGCTATATAATCCAAAGAGTTATCTACTCCTCTTATATAACTCAAAAACATTAACATATTGAATAATCTATGGACATTTATACTAGTAATTGACACTTCGGTATCATTCACAAAAATTTTAGAAAGCTAAATTTTCCATCCACATTAGACTCATCAGTCTTTACAAATAATCTTGTTCAATCATTCACAAAAAATGTCGATGTTGATCAGACTAATTATTAACCAAACAAGAACAATAGTGAAAATAAAAGTATAAAAATAGAAAGAATGCATGGTTACGTGACTTGTTGGTTATACAAACTCAAAGAAAATACAAATGAATGGAGGTCAATCTCAGTAGAGAACAAATCTGGGAAGCCAAAGAATTAAATTTGAATCCCATTTACAACTACATAGACAACAAATAATTGGTGTTATCAACTACATAGACAACAAATAATCCGAGTCAATCATTTGTGTAATAATCCGAGTCAATCATTTGTGTAGGATCATAAAGATCAAAGTCAGAATCAAAGTCCAAGTCCAAGTCTTCATTTAAGATTGAGCCTATTGAGCTTAAATTGGTAAGATGTGAAGCATAACTGCCATCCTGGCTTTGGTCAGCCAACCCCTGAAATGGCACAATATTACTTGTTTGCCTAGGACTAATCATCTCACCAGATGAAGAGGATATTTAAAAGGACTGACTTGCTGGGTTGCCTTAGACCTGATTCTTTTCAGTCGAAGTCTTTATTTCTGCAGCAATTAAAAAAACAAATAAAGTTCTATAAATGAAAAACTATGGTTTTATGAAATTAAAGCAGAAAGGAAAAGAAAAAAATACCTGCAGATGGCTGGCCACATGCGCCCTAGTAAGATGCTTCTCAGCCTTCATCAATTGAAGAATTTTTCTAGGTACAACCTCTGCAATCAAAAGAACATACAAATGTGTCAGACTTCATTAACAATAATGCCATGACATCTACTCCAGTGCACTACAGATTAGGAAGAATATTTGAGAAAGCATTCAAAATAATGTTGAACAAAAAAATACAGCAATTGGAAAAATACAGCAAACATATACTTTTGCAATACAAAAAAAAAACCCAGAGTTTTCACAGGAATGGAAAAAGGCATCATTGTTCCATTTTTGGCAGCGAATGGAAGACACAGTTGGGACCAATTGGGCAGCTTCCAGCTCTCATGAGACAAATTTAATCATGATCGAATTAAGGAAAATTTGAATTTTGATTTGTTCAGTTTTCGAGAGATGCCAAATAAGTATATTAGCTTACTCCAAGGAAAGGATTACTGAAATAGAGGAATACATGGGCAGTGGATTTGTTTGTTATTTGGAAATGCACACTGGTATTAACAACGGAGAAGCCATTTTTTATTTTGGTGCAGATTCCAATATTATGACAGAAATTATATATCCAAGTGGGGCTGAGACAGATGTTCGAAGAATTATGGTTGGATTCTGGGCAGTGGATGTGAAGACACTTGTGGAAATAAAGTTTGCAAAGAGAGGTGATGGAACTAGTTTTCACATTGTAATATTATTAGGATTTGATTGCTATTTCTACACAAAAATATAATAAAAGTATTGCTAAAATAAAGCAGAAACATCAATTGATTGACCAATTGTAGCAATTAATAACAATTAAGATAACAACTACTTTGCATTGTAGAGAAAGAGTGAATAACTTACTGTCAACACCCAAGTCATTAACAGCGGCCACAAAACACTGACCGATGTAGCTCTTCGGTCCAAACAACCCGAGACTGCTTTTGGGTTGATCGGTCCTCTTGGTTAAGACCTTTCTCAAGTTCTACATGAACTTCATCCTCATCTTCTTCCATCTTCTCAGCTTTTTCATTATCTTTATCCTCATCTTCTTCCATCTTCTCAGCTTCATCCTCATCTTCATCTTCTTCTGTAACAGCCCGTTGTACACCGGTATTGTTAACATTAATTATGATATTAAGCGCAGTTACAATCACAGCAGTTCATTTATAAAAATGCGAATAAACTTTTTCCGATTATTACGCGAGCATTTAAAACATAAAAAGCGTAATAATTAAAAGCTGTGACCGTAACTGTAAACTCTTGCAGAAGACTTATTTAAACTATTTTTATAACTCACATTACTTATTATAAGATACTAAGGAGTTCCCATAAACTCACTCAGCCAATTTCCAAACTTTACGTTTTTACCTATTCGGACATGTTTCACTCTTAATTTTTCTGCGACCACACCGTTCGCAATCAAACTTTCTTCTCAGATTAGATCTTTGTCTTACTTAATTCCCTTTTTAACAAGCTATCATATGCTCAATTCGGAGCTCATTTGCTCCGGTTATCGTCGTTTGAAGTTGGATCAGCGAATAGCCAAACAACCCCAAAAACAGCTCCAAACCACTCACCTTACTCGAATTACTGCACTCAATCCATTCAACCATTTGCTCTCAAATTTTTATCCTACAAACTAGACATCTCAAACTTCATTTTGACATATCACACGCTTAATTTGACTGAGAAACGAAGCGGGAATTAATTTCCCAAATCCGGTCCAGAATCTGCCTCAGGTGCAGGGGCACATGAGCAGTCCGTGTTTGTCTATTTTTTTCAGGCCGAAGATCAACCCAGAATTTCCTCACATTTTGACACAAGGTAGAGGACATCTCAACCTTCAAAATGGCGTATGGCACGTCCCTATTGGACCTCTATGGAGGGAGATATGCTCTCCCGAAGTCCGCCTAAAATCTGCCAATTCTACAGAAATTTCGCCAGAGTTTCCTTTGTTTTTCCAATAATCACAAAATTGTAAACGATCATTTAAACCTCAAATGTACCTAATAAACACATGATAATACAGTAATAATCCAATGGGTGGCACACACAAGGACCAACAACGCCTTGGGGCACTTACAACCCAATCCAGTTTATAGTTATTACACAGTTTATACAATAGAGCTCACATTATATTTCTTACTTGTTTCAATCACATAGGTCCCATTCACATGTAGTTTCACAATATAATCATGTAATCATAACTCTAACATAGGCCTAAAATCCTTCCATCTTGGTACATCATGCCGGTACCCGCAGTGCAATGTTGCTCATATACTATTCATACACACTTCCTACCGTTGCCATCAACTGGCAAGGTGGAACAGAAAAGGGGAACAAGCCCCAGTACCAAGAGGATACCTTAAGTAATTTCCTCACTAGCTCCGCAGCAGCTTATCCCACAACTTGGTATACAACGGAAGCCTACACAGAGGACATTCCCAATCTCTTATAATTCAAACAATGCATGCTAATTTACAATTATACATGCCTTGAACTAAATACATACCTCAATCCACTTGGTCCAAGACCAAGGGTAACTCCCAGATTCAAGTTTCGGGGTTCAAGTCAACGTACGGCAACCTATACAATTACGTACATCCATCAGTACGCGTCAAATATTATCGAAATGCAAAATCACAAAAATCCTCCCCATCCTCCCTTGATGGTTCGGCCATTCAAGTGTAAATTTGAGATTTATTTTTCTAAATTTTCTTTCTCATTTTGTTACGCCTCATTAGGTTGTCAAGCCAATTCAAGTGCCGGTTCGTCATTTTCGCGTCGGATTACATCAGAACGCGAAAACCGCAAAATCCCCCCTTTTCTCCTTGGAGGTTCGGCCATATAGGTGTTATTTGGGGATTTATTTTTCTAAATTTTCTTTCTCATTTTATAACACTTCCTTAGGTTGCTTAGAGGCTAGTTCAATCGTCGTTTTTCCGTTTTATGACATTTACGCATCGTTTTGCGAAATATTTCACTTTAGGCTCATTTAGGTCTCTAAACACAATTCATTTTTTTCCCATTGATTCAAACACTTTCCAACCACAACACAACCCATCTAAGCACTATATAACTACACAAATCATCATCCAATTCATTTTTCAACATCAATTTCTCAATTTTTCCTCAAAGGTTCGAATTTTACCCTATGACATTCCAAGGAATTTCCATTCAATTTTAATCACTCCAACCTTCACACAACCTATTATATCATCATACCATCATGCCACAATTCATCATACAAAGTCTCAACACCAAAATTCAAAAGTCCAAAGTCATGATCATCAATTTTTCTAAGTTAAAAATCCATATTTTCCACCAATAATTTTCATGGCATTTCTAGCTCTAACACATCATTCTAAGACATTATCATCTAATACACATTTTTCAATTGAGCTCTCTAACATCACCAATCATGAAATCAAGGTGTAGGGTTCATGAAAATAAACTACAACCAAACCATGTAAATGGGATGGAAAATATACTCACGACCAAGAAGCTGATGCCCCAGAAGCTCCTCCAAACAATGGAAGCAAATGATACCATGAACCTCAAATTTCTCCAAAAATTCGCAGCTGTAAATGGGCAATAACTCAGAAACGGGAAACTAATCGGTGGAACGGGTTATGATGATTTCCATCGAATTTCAAGACAAGAATCGATGGATTCGGTGGAGAAACGACAAAGATGGTGGTGGAGGGGCTGTCATGCGTGAAGAAGAAGGGAAGGAGAGAGAGAAGATCGTGAGTTGTGAGGAAAAGTGAGGTGATTTAAGTGGATTTGAGTGGGATGGGTCCCACACGCGATTTAACTTTAATCCAATCATCAATTTCAACTACAAATCCATAATCTACGCATTTTTCTGGTTCATGACATATTTTTGTTTCCTAAAAATACTGATAAAATTTTCACGCTTATCGGTACAATTATACCGCAGTATTTTTACACCGGAAAATCACTATTCATCAATTTTTCCCAAAATGACTCAATTCCATCAAATTTCATCAAAATCATATTTCCTAACTCAACAAACCATTTATAACTCATATTTGAAACCTAGAGCTCAAAATTCAACTGGCACGTTTTACGGTGCAATCGTAACGCGGTATTTTTACCCGCGAAAAACACTATTCACTGATTTTTCTGAAACTTGCCTATCCACTCAATTTTTCGTTCTGAACCCATTTCCAGGGTTATTTTTACCATCTGAGACCTTCTACTCAATTTTTATCTTCCTAGGGTTGCGTGTTGGCTAATTACCGTTTTGCCCTTTCTTTGTATTTTGGCATAATCTTTAGGATTTTCACTAATCCATCACTTGATTGCTCAGTTAATATTTTAATTACTTGATTTAAAATTGTGAGGTGTTATATTCACCCCAACTTTTTAGAATTTTGTCCGCAAAATTAAATCATACTCATCCGCTAACTCAGGACACAGCCGGAGAATCTCATCCTCCCGCTCCCAAGTAGCATCCTCAAGTGTGTATCTTTACCATATTACTTTCACCACAAGCATGATCTCCTTTTTATCATACTCATTATCCTTTGATCCTTCATAATTACTCGTCTCTCATGGTTCTGTGACATTTTAATTCACAATACTTTAAACTTTCTCTGGTTTATCGTTTCCCTTTCGCTGATTTGTAGGTAATAATATAACAATATTACGGATTTGTCAGTATCAATTTACCTCATTCTCATCTCTATCCATCCTTCTGACCCATGGTCGTTCTCAAAAGCACCTAATCACTTTCATACTAGGCTTCACACGTTCTTTAGTACTTAACTTTTTTCGCTGTCCTCACTGTTTTGACAATACCCCAACAACCATTTCTTTCCATTACTGTTACTACTCTTATCATTTCGTTGTTTTCTTGGCTTTCATCCAAGCACATGCTTTCTAGTTTCAAAGGCACTTTGTCGTGTCTTAGGTACTCACAACTATATCTTTCTCTTTGTGATATGAAACTAACAATACTCATAATAGTTTATATTTTCGATTAGCCCTATAAGGTCTTTCGACCACAAATACTCACGAAATTTTTTCCATCTACAAACTCATATTCATAATTTACACTCATTGTTAAACTCTTTATTAGCTTAACCATCTCAACTTTACCAACTCAACCAGCTCAACTATAAAACTAAATCCATCATTGCCACTACTTATAAGATTCACTGATTGGTTGGCATATCAGTCTCTCGAAATATTCGAAGTTACCACAAGCGCTCGACCATATATCATTAGTACCTAACCAAAACAACGTCAACATTGTGCATTTTCCACACACTTTCCACCATAAGTGGCATATGCGTTTATATATAACACTCCTCAGTACAACCAAGCCATCAACTTTTAGCAAACCATCGCAATTCAGTTTCCAACTATTATTACACATTTGTGCTTGATTCCATCACAGTTTACCTTTTATAAGGGCTAGTAATTCACCGTTTTAACCTGAACTCTTGATCATCACCAGCCTTCTTAGAAGGACACTTACTCCATCTGTCAACATTAAATCACACTATTATCTCTTTTATCATAAGGCGAGGATTCCAACAAACTTACTACCTCAATTGGAGCCGATATTATTTCATCGAACTTACTTTACACCCACCATAGTGCTTCACTATCACCCTTCAAAGTTTTTACACATTATGCCTCACCTCTTATACCCAAATCTGACATATTTTTGTTCATTTACAAATACCTGACCTCATATTTTGCGTTAATCACATGGAAGAACTCTCTCAATACAGTGGGTAACAACATTCACAGGTTTTTACCGCTCGAGCTCTTGTTGTCCTCGGGGCCCCAGATGTAATGACCCACCGATCAGGGGGAGTTCCTACTATAACATATCCGTATATAACGGCAACACTGGTACTCCGTACACTCCAGATCACACGTGGACCCAGTCCATTTGGTGTCTATATCACCTCCGTATATAACAGCAAAATATCTTTGGTATATTCACATGGGGCTATCCTTGTAATCATAGTAATAGTGGATAAATACACACCTTTATATATATAACTCAATTCATTTTACTTTCTCATTTCATTCTTCTCACTGATAGTTGAAATGTAAGTCACTACTACAATAATTCACATTCTCTTCGTATTTTTATATATTTCTTAACTCTCAATAGTTCCTTCTGTCATTGTTACTGTTCAAATCCATAGTCCATTATCTCTTCCTAAGCTTATTCTTCTCACAGATTGTTTTCTCTTTCACTTTGGCTATTCACTTGGCATAGTTCATAACATAATCTCTATCGTGAATCCGGAATTCTCTAAATTCTGTACACATCTCACATATACTTCCTGTCATACAGGGATCTTCTAAACATATTCGTCCTATCACAGAGGACTAATTTCACCTCAATCTGTGCACTGGAAAATTATATCAATCCTTGCACTAACACTTATACCTCAATTCATTAACTAATCTTATCATTTTTGTTTTGACATTACACATTTAGCTTCTTTGCTAAACACCTAATTCCACACTTTATTGTAACTTAGTTCATCCCTACTGACATGATTTCCCAATCAGGTTGTCCATTAGCTCATTCTCTAATCATACAATCTCTCAGATACTTCCCATCATCGAGGGGATTTCATTCGGCCTCGTCTCCTTCTTTACAAAAATTGAATAATTTACCTCAGCACGGATAATTAGGCGCTCAGTCCATCACAAGGTGTACATACCTATATATGTATACTGGCATTTAGACCATCACTGGATTATAATTAACTCCTGAATCTCTACATAGTAGCCATATCCAAGGAGAATTTCACACATTAACGCACACCTATAATCATATTTGTTTCCTTCATGGCATATCGGTCAAGCTAGACCATTATTCCGTTACGGACAATCATACTCTCAATGAACCTTGTTCAATGCCATCCATGGCGATTCTCTCAATTTCTTCCTTCTACTCATAATACATAATTATTTCGTCTCACCAATGCTTACTCAACACTAACTCCTTATGGATTTAAATCCCATGTTTCAATATCTCTCACATTACCAATTGACCAGCATTATAATTTCAAGTGGTCAAATCCCATAGGATTAATCATCAATTATTCTATTTATTTTTCCACATGAACCATCTCAATTTGTTTAAGTGTACATCCTCAATCAGGGACTTATAACTTCTAATCAGACATAGAATATTCACACTCATACCTGAGCATACCTGTTCACCATTTTCAACAATCCAACAGGTTCTAAACCTCTCACCTTGATGAAGTCTATTCACCAAGCCCACTTGTACATACTATACTACACATTTATTTGGAAGTTTCACCAATGCCATCTTCATATTATAGACTCATCTTAATTATATATATTTATTATTCGTAGTATTACAAGGTTCACCCATGCAATACCGTACATATCATAGGTTTGTTTACAACTTTCACTTATAATCCAGCTTTATAATTTCATCTACAAGGTCAGACAAAACATTTAAGTCTGTTTCCCTTAAGTCCTATAA
>NW_026896509.1:0-22742 GCF_033153095.1 Gastrolobium bilobum | reverse complement strand
TTTTCAATTCGGTTTCCTCTTCATTCCGTGCTTCAATCACTGCCTCCTTATTACCCAAGAAGACATTTTTTTGAGGTTGAGGAAGCTCCTTCAAATCTACCCTTATGGCACCACCTTCCTTGGCATCATCCGCTACACTTTTTTTCCTTTACTTTAAGACTAAAACAATCATCTTTGTGAGAAGACTGTTTTAGAGAATCAAAGACGTTGATGGTAATGGTCTCATCATTTATCCTTAACTCAAGCTTCCCGTTTTCAACATCAATCAGTGCCCGAGCAGTAGCCAAGAAAGGTCTACCCAGCAAAAGAGGCATCTCAGCTCCCCCTTCCATGTCCAACACTACAAAATCAGCAGGAAAGATGATCTTGTCTACCTTTACAAGAACATCTTCAATAATACCACTAGGCTTCCTCAAAGACTTATCAGCAAGTTGAAAGAGATGTCAAAGTGGGCTTTAACTCGGTGATCCCCAAGGATTTACAAACTGAAAGGGGCATCAAATTAATGCTAGCCCCAAGATCGCATAATGCTCTGCCAATTTTTGTGTCCCCAATTTCAATAGAAATTTTGAAACTCCCTGGATCACTGAGTTTGGGTGGGAACTTCTTCTGTATGATGGCACTACACTTCTCAGTGAGTGTTACAGTTTGGCATTCCTGCAGCTTGTGTTTTTTTGATAACAAGTCCTTCATGAACTTGGCATAATTAGGCATGCAAGCCAAGGCTTCAGCAAATGGAAGATTGATATGAAGCTTTTTGAATATATCAAGGAACTTGACATATTGTTGCTTCTGAGCATCCTTCTTGAACCTTTCAGGATAGGGTGCCATGGCTCTCACATATTCGGGACTTAGCTCAAACTTCTTCTTTTCAACTGGCTTCTCCACTTCAGAAGGTTTTTCAATTTTTTCTTTTTCGGGCTCACCTGCAGTATCTAGCTTCTTCTCAGCTTCCACATTTATGCTCGGCTTTTCTGGAGCAGCCACCAATTTGCCACTTCTAGTTGTGACAAACATACAATCCTCCCTTGGATTGGTGACTGCGTTACTAGGGAAATTACCTGGAGTTCTATCAGCAACTTGCTTGGCCAGCTGGCCAATTTGATTCTCCAAATTTCTGATTGAAGCACTCATGTTTCTGGTATTAGCCCTAGTCTCTTCCATGAAAGCATTTGTATTTTTTGTATTGGCTCTAGTCTCCTCCATAAAAGCATTGGAGTGTTGAGCCATTTGTCCAACTAATCTCTCCAAATCAGAAAGTTCCTTCTGTGGAATAGGAGGAGGTTGCAGAAAGTTGTTTGAGCTATAATCAAGACCACCTCCTTGACCTCTCCTCTGAAAATTACTTTTGCCAGGAGAACTCTGATTTCTTTGAAAATTTTGTTGGGGCTTCTGCTCATACCAAACCCCATTCACTTGCAACTGTTGTGGATTATCACCCATTAGAGTGGGACACTCATTAGACTCATGAGCTTCCTTGCAGTATTCACACATCACAGAAGTTGATTGAACCTTGGACACGTGCATTTTCTCAAACTTCTCATTCAAGCTGTCAAACTTTTTGGACAACAGCTTTTGTTCAGCAAGCATAGCATCATTACTTTCCAGCTTCATTACTCCTTTCCTTGCCTGAACTGGGAAGCTCTCATTCTCATTTCTTGCAAGTTTCTTGATCAAGTCAATGGCCTGCTCAGATGTACTCTGCCGAATAGAACCCCAGCTGCACTATTAATCACCAACCTTGTTTCAGGAGAGATGCCATTAAAGAAGATTGCTACCTTTCTGTCATCATCTCCCTCATAGTGTGGACACTTCCGGATAAGTTCCTGGAATCTCTTCCAGGTTGCACACAGCGATTCTCCTTCAAACTGGCGAAAGTTTGTCATCTCATTTACCAGCTGGTTGTACTTCTCCATAGAAAAGAACTCGGCAAAGAACTTGGTGGACAAGTCTTCCCATGTCATGATACTATTAGCTGGCTGCCTCTCTATCCATCTGAGAGCTTTTCCCTTAACAGCAAAAAGGAATAATCGTAGCCTGATAGCATCGGCAGACACTCCATTGTGCTTGGTAGTGTCACAGATCATCAGAAATTGATCTATGAACTCAAGAGGATCTTCCTCCTCAGCACTAGAAAACTGAACCCTTTCCACCAAAGTAATCAGAGATGGCTTCAGCTCAAAATTGTTTGCCTCCACCGTCGGCCTGATTATACTTGAATTTGGCCTATTGAACACCGGAGTCAGAATGGTGTCCAACAATCTTGGAGGTGGGTTGTTTGCATTGTTGTTACCCGTCATTTCTTGTATTGGTTGTACAGGTATGTTCTTGAATTCTTCCCAAATTATCTTCTTGGCAACTTTCCTCAATCTCCTCTCAGTTCTTGCAATTTCAGAATCAATCACAAAATCTGTAGGAGCAAGTCTACCTCGCATAAACTCAAAAAACAAAATAATTAGTAGCACCTGCAAACACAAAACAAGATAGAACAAAATAAAATAAAAAATAAAAATCCAATCTCAAAGATCAACGGTTATTTGTAATATTGGAATTAGCAATACCCGGCAACGGCGCCAAAAACTTGATGCTCTTCGGCAAGTATACCGATCGCACAAGTAATATAATGAGTAAGTAGAGTATCGTCTCCACAGGGATTGTAAACCAAGTACTACTATAACCAGTCCCCTTAAGTTGGAAAACTCAGTTTGTTGTTTGTAAAAATTGTGAATTGATTTTTAAGTAACAATATGAAATAAAGACTTGTTTTTATATTTTTAGGTAAAAGCAATAAAACAATGACAATGAGAATTGATTTAAAAATATGAGAAAAGTATTGTAGCTCGAGCGCACTCACCTTATGATACCCACTTCTTACTTTGGATTGATTTACAACATTAATTTATAAAATTACTCGGATAAATTATTATCTAAAATAATTAGTTAAATCCCAATCCCTTGGCAATTTAACCCTTTAATCCCCAATTGGAATCCTAATCCCTTAGCAATCCCTCATGAAAATTAAGCGATGAACTCTATAATTTAGGCATCCGCAATTCAATACACATCTATTCCTAGCATGCATACGAATCGTTATCCTACCCTCTTTCAAGATGAAAACCCCAATATCCCTATCTAGGGTTCTAACCCTAAGACTATTATCAACTATTAGAGTGATCAATTCTAATAAAGAAAGTATCCAATACGAACAAGGTAGAGATAAAGATAATTATATAAATGAACAATTATAAATCAATCCGCGTAACAAGGGTTCACATAGGGTTTGTGACCCTAACTACAACTACAATAAAAGAAAACTAGCCAAGCATAATCATGGCTAAAAATAATCCAATATTCAAAAGCATAAAAGTAAGAAGAAAAGAGAAGAAGAAGAACTGTAGAAGAATCCTCCTGAGCTCTGCCGTCGGCCTCCTTCTGAAGAACTAGGTCTGAATCCCTAATTCTGTCAAAAGGATCCTGTTTATATGACTCTTTTCCTTCTTCCAAAAATACCCCCGAGATAACACGGTACTTCTATCCCGCAACCCGGCGCCAACTGGCGCCGGTTTGGCGCACGTTTGCGCCAACTTCCTGCCCAATGTATGCTGCAATTCGGAACCAATTCCCGTGACTCGGCGCCAGTTGGCGCCATCCTTCTCATTTGGGGCGCCAACTAGCGCCACTTCTCCTTGAATTGGGCGCCTACTGGTGCCATTCTTCTCCTTGTTGTGCGCCTAGTGGCGCCATGATGCTGGGAGGCGCCATTCTGCTTCACTTTGGCGCCACTTAGCATGAGTTTGGCGCTAAGTGGCGCCATTTCTCTGGACCTTCGCCTAGTGGCGCCATGATGCTGGGAGGCGCCATTCTACTTCACTTTGGCGCCACTTAGCATGAGTTTGGCGCTAAGTGGCGCCATTTCTCTGGACCTTCGCCTATGCTGCACCCGGATGGAATTTTCCTCTGTGTGGAGTCGCGTCAACAGGCTTTTTATAATTTGTAATTTTCACTCCTCTTTTTCCTGTAAAAACACAACCAAAAGGTGAATATTATTGACATAGAAAGAATCAATATAAATAGCAAATATGTATTTAAATTGCTCTCTTATGACCCAATTCTTATCAATTTTAACATGGAAAAGCCACACTTGCCAGAGGCACATCAAGAACTAAACACACAACTCCGTAGGTCAACGAGGGTCATCCATCCACCTGAGAGGTATGGGTTTGTGATTGAGAATCAGCAAACCGTCGAGGATGATGAACCAAGTACCTACGAAGAGGCAGTCAAGGATGTTGACTCTTCTAGATGGCTTGAAGCCATGGAATCTGAATTGGATTCGATGTATCAAAACAAGGTATGGACCTTGGTTCCTAAACCGCAAGGAATAGTTCCTATCGGTAACAAATGGGTCTTTAAAAGAAAGACTGATGCAGATGGCAACGTTCAGACCTACAAAGCTAGGTTGGTTGCGAAAGGGTATCATCAAAGACAAGGAGTTGACTATGATGAGACTTTCTCGCCTGTTGCCATGATCAAATCTATTAGGATCATGCTTGCAATAGCGGCATATCACGACTATGAAATTTGGCAAATGGATGTCAAGACCGCCTTCTTGAATGGGTTCTTGAAGGAGGAAGTGTACATGACACAACCTGAGGGCTTTGAAATCAAAGATCAGGAGCATATGGTATGCAAACTTCAAAGGTCGATATATTGGCTAAAGCAAGCATCAAGGAGTTGGAATATTCGTTTTGATGAAGTCGTTAAGAGTAACGGTTTTATCAAGAACGAGGATGAACCTTGTGTTTACAAGAAGGTTAGTGGGAGTAATGTCGTCTTCCTGGTACTTTATGTAGATGACATATTGTTAATAGGAAATGACATCCCCACATTACAAATAATGAAAGAGTGGCTTTCAAAAAGCTTCACCATGAAGGATTTGGGAGAAACAGCCTTTATACTGGGTATAAAGATCTATACAGATAGATCCAAGAGGCTGTTGGTTTATCTCAATCCACGTATGTTGACAAGATGCTAAAGAGGTTTAGCATGGAAGGGTGGAAAAGGGGTTTTCTTCCCGTCAGTCATGGGGTACATCTTTCAAAGATAAAAATATAAAAACCTAGACGCAACGATAAGAGCCTTTTTTGTGGATATATATAAAAACTTATTCCATGCTAATAGTTAGAGGTGAAAAACTGGGCTCGGCCCGGAGGGCCGGCCCACCAATACATTTTTATAATTAAATTAAAATTTAATCCTTCTTCTTTTATAATTAAATTAAAATTTAATTCTTCTTCTTTTATAATTGAATTCCTAAATCTGATTTTGATTTTTGTAAATACAAATTTGTAAAATTTCAAATACAAACGACAAACATCCTTGCAAAAAATAATTATTTGTTATTATTTTTTACATCTGATTGTAATAAATGAAAGTCCTTCTCTGAGATAAAATATAAAAACCTAAATATGACTGTAAGAACCTTTTTTGTGCATAAATATAAAAACTTATTGCATGCTGATAGTTAGATGGGGCAAACTGGGCTCGGCCCGGAGGGCTAGTCCACCAACACATTTTTGTATTTAAATTAAAATTTCATCATTCTTCTTTTATAATTAAGTTCCTAAATCTGATTTTAATTTTTGTAAATACAAATTTGTAAAATTCCAAATACTAACGACACAAATCCTTACAAAAAAATAATAATTTATTATTATTTTATAAATCTAATTGTAATAAATGAAAGTTCTTCTCTGAGATAAAATAGAAAATACCAAACGCAACTATAAGACCCTTTTTTTATGAATAAATATTACATGCTAATAGTTAGAGGTGGCAAACTGGGCTTTGCCCGGAGGGCCGGTACACCAACATATTTTTATAATTAAATTAAAATTTCATCCTTTTCTTTTATAATTAAATTCCTAAATCTGATTTTAATTTGTGTAAATAAAAATTTGTAAAATTTCAAATACAAACGACACAAATCCTTGCAAAAAACTAATTATTTATTATTATATTTTTAAATCTAATTGTAGTAAACGAAATTCCACCTCTGAGATAAAATATAAATTCGTAAATGTGACTATAAGAATTTTATTGTGTGGATAAATATAAAACCTATTGCATGCTGATAGTTAGATGGGGCAAACTGGGCTCGGCCCGAAGGGCGAGCCCACCAACTCATTTTTGTAGTTAAATTAAAATTTCATCATTCTTCTTTTTTAATTAAGTTCCTAAATCTGATTTTAATTTTTGTAAATACAAATTTGTAAAATTCCAAATACTAACGACACAAATCCTTACAAAAAATAATTATTTATATAAAATATTGATAGTTAAAGGTTGCAAACTGATCTTGGCCCAGAGGGCCTGCCCGCCCCGCTGCCAACACGTTTTAATAATTAAATTAAAATTTCACTATTCTTCTTTTATAATTAAATTCCAAATTCAGATTTCAATTTTTGTAAATACAAATTTATAAAATTCCAAATACTAACGACACAAATCCCTGCAAAAAAATAATTATTTATTATTATTTTGTAAATTTAATTATAATAAATGAAAGTTCATGTCTAAGATAAAAATATCAAAACCTAGACGCAACGATAAGAGCCTTTTTTGTGGATATATATAAAAACTTATTCCATGCTAATAGTTAGAGGTGACAAACTAGGCTCGGCCCGGAGGGCCGGCCCACCAATACATTTTTATAATTAAATTAAAATTTAATCCTTCTTCTTTTATAATTAAATTAAAATTTAATTCTTCTTCTTTTATAATTGTATTCCTGAATCTGATTTTGATTTTTGTAAATACAAATTTGTAAAATTTCAAATACAAACGACACACATCCTTGCAAAAAATAATTATTTGTTATTATTTTTTACATCTGATTGTAATAAAAGAAAGTCCTTCTCTGAGATAAAATATAAAAACCTAAATATGACTGTAAGAACCTTTTTTGTGCATAAATATAAAAACTTATTACATGCTGATAGTTAGATGGGGAAAACTGGGCTCGGTCCGGAGGGCTAGTCCACCAACACATTTTTGTATTTAAATTAAAATTTCATCATTCTTCTTTTATAATTAAGTTCCTAAATCTGATTTTAATTTTTGTAAATACAAATTTGTAAAATTCCAAATACTAACGACACAAATCCTTACAAAAAAATAATTATTTATTATTATTTTATAAATCTAATTGTAATAAATGAAAGTTATTCTCTGAGATAAAATATAAAATACCAAACGCAACTATAAGACCCTTTTTTTATGAATAAATATTACATGCTAATAGTTAGAGGTGGCAAACTGGGCTTTGCCCGGAGGGCCGGTACACCAACATATTTTTATAATTAAATTAAAATTTCATCCTTTTCTTTTATAATTAAATTCCTAAATCTGATTTTAATTTGTGTAAATAAAAATTTGTAAAATTTCAAATACAAACGACACAAATCCTTGCAAAAAACTAATTATTTATTATTATATTTTTAAATCTAATTGTAGTAAACGAAATTCCACCTCTGAGATAAAATATAAATTCGTAAATGTGACTATAAGAATTTTATTGTGTGGATAAATATAAAAACCTATTGCATGCTGATAGTTAGATGGGGCAAACTGGGCTCGGCCCGAAGGGCGAGCCCACCAACTCATTTTTGTAGTTAAATTAAAATTTCATCATTCTTCTTTTTTAATTAAGTTCCTAAATCTGATTTTAATTTTTGTAAATACAAATTTGTAAAATTCCAAATACTAACGACACAAATCCTTACAAAAAATAATTATTTATATAAAATATTGATAGTTAAAGGTTGCAAACTGATCTTGGCCCAGAGGGCCTGCCCGCCCCGCTGCCAACATGTTTTAATAATTAAATTAAAATTTCACTATTCTTCTTTTATAATTAAATTCCAAATTCAGATTTCAATTTTTGTAAATACAAATTTATAAAATTCCAAATACTAACGACACAAATCCCTAGAGGTGACAAACTGGGCTCGGCCTGGAGGGCCGGCCCACCAATACATTTTTATAATTAAATTAAAATTTAAACCTTCTTCTTTTATAACTAAATTAAAATTTAATCCTTCTTCTTTTATAATTGATTTCCTAAATCTGATTTTGATTTTTGTAAATACAAATTTGTAAAATTTCAAATACAAACGACACACTTCCTTGCAAAAAATAATTATTTGTTATTATTTTTTCCATCTGATTGTAATAAATGAAAGTCCTTCTCTGAGCTAAAATATAAAAACCTAAATATGACTGTAAGAACCTTTTTTGTGCATAAATATAAAAACCTAATTTTCTGAGCACCTTTCCGGTACGCGTTTTTCCAAGCCAGTACCGGTTTCTAGTACCAGTTCTCATTATCTGAACTTGAAACTCTTTTTACAAGTCCTACATATCATTCTAGTAATTATCATACACTTATTATAATTTTCCGGGATACTTTTTCGGTACACATTTATACCGACTAGCAGAACCGGTATCTGCATTTTTCTTCCGAAAAGCGACTTTCAGCATTATTACTCACTTACTATAATTATTAAAGCCTCATAATAATTATTAGGGTCAATTATGGAATCATTTCCTAATTTTGCATAATTTATTAATTAAATTCCTTAATTAACGGTGCGGGTTCTTACATTCACCCCACCCTTTTAGGATTTTGACCTCAAAATCAGACACATACCTGGTCGAAACTCGGGGTACTACCAGAGAAGTTCGTCCTCACGCTCCCAAGTACACTCCTCAGGAGTCCTTCCGGTCCACTGCACCTTGACCATCAGAATGATCTTGCTCCTCAGCTGCTTCTCGCCACGATCGAGAATCTTTAGTGGTCCTACGGGAGTCTTTAAGTTCTCCCGAACTTCCACATCATCTGGTTGCACCACGTGCGAAGGATCTGTTATTTACCTCCGAAGCTGAGACACGTGAAACACGTCGTGGATGTTGGCCAGGTTCGGAGGCAAGGCAAGCCGGTAGGCAACAGGTCCTACTCTACCAAGAATCTGGTATGGCCCAATAAAGCGCGGGCTCAGCTTCCTCACTCCGAGTGCCCGTCCAACACCGGTGATAGGTGAAAGTCTCACAAACACGTGCTCACCCTCACTGAACTCCAGTGGTCGATGCTTGACATCGTAGTAGCTCTTCTGACGATTCTGCGCCTACTTCAGCTTTTCCCTGATCATCTGGATCTGCAGGATGGTATCTTTGACAAAGTCCAAGCCAAACAACTCACGATCCCCAACCTCCGACCAGCAGGTAGGTGTACGACACCTCTTACCGTAGAGCGCCTCGTAGGGTGCCATGCCCAGGCTAGCATGAAAACTGTTGTTATAAGAAAACTCTACCAATGGAAGGTACCTATCCCATGCCGAGCCCTGCTCCAACGTGCAAGCCGGCAACATGTCCTCCAAGGTCTGGATAGTCCGCTCAGTCTGTCCATCAGTCTGAGGGTGATAGGCGGTACTCAATCTCAACTGTGTACCAAAAGCTCCCTGCAGCGCCTCCCAGAACCGAGATGTGAACTTCGGGTCCCTATCACTGATGATACTCACGGGCACCCCGTGAAGCCTCACAATCTCGCGAACATACAGTCTGGCCAACTGCTCTGCAGTGAAGCTCACCTTCACTGGAAGAAAATGGGCAGACTTCGTCAGTCTGTCCACAATGACCCATATCGAGTCACAGCCAACCTGAGTCTTCGGTAGACCCACAACGAAGTCCATGGAAATGCTCTCCCATTTCCACTCCGGAATCTCAAGAGGTTGAAGCTTACCAGATGGCTTCTGGTGTTCAATCTTCACTTTCTGGCAAACCAAACACTTGGACACAAAGATAGCAACATCTTTCTTCATGCCCGGCCACCAGAAGTTCTTCTTCAAGTCTTGATACATCTTAGTAGCACCAGGGTGGATAGAAAACTGACCCTTATGGCCTTCTGCCATAACCTCTTATGTCAATGGACCTCGAGGAACCACAATCCTCCGCTGGAACAAAAGCAATCCATCATCATTCCAAGACACACCGTCTTGGTTCTTCACATAATCCAGACACTCTCTCTGAACTTGTGCCTCTTTAATCTTTTCTAGCAGCTCGTTCACAACATCTAATGCTTCCAATCCGAGAAGTACACTCTCACACGGAGCGGTCACTACCAAGTGGCGGAACTTCTCAACCACATCGAAGTTACCAAGTAGCAAACTGGATGAACTACTGGATTTCCGACTCAAAGCATCAGCTACCACATTGGCCTTGCCAAGATGATACCTTAGCTCAAAGTCGTAGTCCTTTATGAACTCCATCCATCTCCTCTGCCTTATGTTCAACTCCTTCTGGTCGAACATGTACTTCAAACTCTTGTGATCACTGAACACCACAAACCTCAAACCAAAAAGATAATGCCTCCAAATCTTGAAAGCAAACACAATCGCAACCAACTCCAAATCATGAGTCGGGTAGTTCTCCTCATGAGGCTTCAACTACCTCGAAGCAAAAGCAACAGCTCTACCAGACTGCATCAGCACACAGCCCAGCCCCTTTCCAGAAGCATCACAGTAAAGCTCAAACTGCTCCTCAGGATCAGGAAGGATCAACACAGGTGAAGAAGTCAATCTCTCCTTCAACTTCTGAAAGCACACCTCACACTCGTGAGTCCACAGAAATGGAGTCTCCTTTCGGGTAAGGCGAGTCAAAGGGAGAACCATCGTGGAAAAACCCTTGATGAACCTCCGATAGTAACCTGCCAAACCTAAGAAGCTCCTCACCTCCGTAGCTGTCTTGGGTCTCTCCCAATCCAACACGGCCTCAATCTTGTTGGGATCCACTGCAACTCCATCTGCTGAAATCACATGCCCCAGAAACTTGATTGATTTGAGCCAAAACTCACACTTAGAAGGTTTAGCATAAAGCTTTTTCTCCTTCAGCACTTGCAGAACAATCCTCAGATGCTCCGCATGCTCCTCCTCAGTCTTGGAATAGATCAGAATATCATCATTGAAGATAATCGCGAACTGATCCAGATACGGCTGGAAAATCCTGTTCATGTAATCCATGAACACTGCCGGTGCATTTGTGAGTCCAAACGGAATCACCAAATATTCAAAATGACCGTATCTCGAACGAAACGCGGACTTCGGGACATCCTCCGGCTTCACCCGAATCTGATGGTATCCGGACCGGAGATCAATCTTGGAATACACACAAGCACCCCTGAGCTGATCCAACAGATCATCAATCCGAGGAAGGGGATACTTGTTCTTGATTGTCACCTTGTTCAACTGCCTGTAGTCGGTGCACAATCGCATCGTCCCGTCCTTCTTCTTCACGAAGATGACCAGTGCTCCCCAAGGAGACACACTCGGTCGAATGAAATCGTTCGCCGAAAGATCCTCACTATGCTTCTTAAGCTCAGCCAACTCCGGTGGCGACATCCGATAAGGAGCTAAAGAAATCGGCCCCACACCGGGCAATAAGTCAATGGAGAACTCTATCTCCCGCTGTGGCGGAAACTCAAGAATCTCCTCAGGAAACACCTCAAGGAACTCCCCCACCACAGGAATGCCAGTGATATCCTCCTGTGTCCCACTAACCAAACCACCCAACATGACATAACCCAATGCCCCTGCTCGCCACGCTCTCCTGGCCTGCAGCAGTGAAATGTATGGCGAGGAACTAGTTGTGGAATCACACGGAGACATCACCACTCGCTTTGCACAACAATCAATCAATGCACAGTTTCTAGATAACCAATCCATGCCCAGAATAATCTCAAGGTTGGCCATCGGCAATCCTATCAGATCTACCGAGAACTCACGGCCATCCCACTGAAACGCTACATCGCGATGTACAGTGGTAAAATCACAAATCTCTCCGGTGGCGGTAGTCACCCGCAATGGTGGAGAAAGCACAGCACTGGGCAACTCAAGCCCCAAAGCAATCGGGGTAGCAACAAACGAATGAGTAGCCCCGGAATCAAAGATAGCATCCACAAAAGAATCACCAATAGACACAGTACCTCTGACAAGGTTCGGAGCGCGGTCCGGCTGCTGCCTATCAGTGTATACACTCTCCCAACAAAAGGTGGCACTGCAGGTGCCGAAGAAGATGCCATCGGAACCATCTGCAAAGGAACTGCCTGAATAGCTGCAGCTCTCGCCGTCGACGACGGACAATCTTTAGAGAAGTGGCCCTCCTTGCCACACTTGAAGCACAACAACTGCCCCGTAGCACAGCGTCCCACATGCTCCTTCCCACATCCCGAACATCTCGAAGTGGTAGGAGGCCTATCAGAACTCCCCTGATGTGAAACAGCTCTCTTGAACTGACCAGGCGCCTGCCTAGTCGCTAACTGCTTTCCCTTGCCCTTATCAGCAAACCTCCTGTCCTTCGAAGAAGTAGGAGCAGGAGTGGAACCACCTGTTCCCTTGCTCTCCTCAACCTTGGCCCTCTTGGCCTTGCTTGCCACGCAAACATCCTCAATGTCCTTACATTGCTGAACCAGTGTACCAAAATCCCTCGAAGCAGCACCAGCAAGATGCTCAACAATCACCTCACTAAGTCTCCTGCGGAACTTAGCTGCCAGGAACAACGGAGTAGGAGGAACCATATTGAAGTGTGCAAACTTCACTAGCTCATTAAACTTAGCCAGGTACTCATCAACAGACATCGAGCCCTGTACCAAACGATTAAACTCTCCCTGATTTCTCTCCTGCGCATCATAGGGAAAGTATCAGCCCAAAAAGCACTCCTCAAAGAATGGCCACGTCATGACACGACCCTGCCTCTCAAAAGCACGAGAGGTGTGCGTCCACCACTCATGGGCATCGCCCTCCAGCATGTAGGTCGAGAACATCAGCTTCTGTGGGTCTGTACACTGCATAACTCGAAAGATCTTGTCCAGCGACTCTAGCCATCTCGCAGCAGCAATAGGATCCAAAGACCCCTCAAACACAGGTGGCTTATGCTTCCTGAAAGCATTCAGCCGGCGATCGATCACATCACGATCCTCAGCAATCCCCTCAAGGGGCTCCCCCGTCTCAGCGGCATGAGTAGCACTGCCGATGTGACTATGGCTCTCCTCCTGAACACTAGGTGGAGGCGGTGGCGGTGGTGGCGGTGGTGGTGGAGCCTGGCCAATAGCAGGACCAGCTCTCATCTCCTCCAACATGACTCTCATCATCGTCATGTTCGCCATCCTGTTCGCCTCGAGGACTTCCTCAGTGGTCCTCTGGTTCGCTTCACGAACCTCAGTTGCGGCTATCCGGTTCACCTCGCGAACAGCTTCCATCATTGTCGCGTTGGCCAATCTAGTGGCCTCTTGATCGGCTAACCTAGCCGCCTGCATCTCAGCCAATGCAGTCAGGATAGGATCGGGTTGATCCTCAGAAGTCTCTCGTGTTCTCCCGGACCTTACCATGACTCTGCAAAAGTTACACAAATTATGAGTTGATCAAGCCCACGCAATGTGATCACATATACATCATCATAATAAAATTCGACTGAGTAAACACAAAGACAGACACAACCAAACAACCTAGCAATTGCAATACATACAGACTTTTCCCTCGAACCATTGCTCTGATACCATAAATGTAACACCCCGTATATATCCGGTAATGTTATCATAATATCGTATTAAGCTGCGCTTAATTAAAAATGCGGAATTACTTTTTCTTTTCAATTATGATGCCATTAACATTACCAACTTGCTTAATAATCAATTAAATAAACATCGCCTGTATGTAATTGCAATAAAACAGCTAACTGAAATACCTCATAACATAGATAATATAAGTGTGGCTCTAGTCACGGAACTACAACAATGTAAACCGGACCATCTTACAGTTTATACAACTCCAATCTAAAAGTACTAATAGAAAGTGTCATGGACAATCCCCATGCTCACTCAAATAAGGCAACATGCCCAACATCAGTCTCAACAACAACAACATAATGATAAAAGGCATGAAACATAATCAGCATCAATATCCAGTCATGCTAACAAATAAGCAGAAACAACATAATCAGCTAAGCTCCGGCCTCCTGCCGCCTGAGGCATCAGTACCCATACTACCTGATCCTGAAATAAGCATTCCCCAAACGTGGGGTAAGATCTCTAATCTAGAAATCTCAGTAAGTCAGTGAGTCCTCAAGGATCTTCCACCCCAAGCTCACTTACATGTGCAATATAAGTTCAAAAGCAGTTTATCATTTATCATTTCTAAAACAATGCAATGCAGCAGATAATCATGCCATGTGTGTCAATACTAATCTACTGGCCAGAGACAGTGCAGGTATACGTCTATAACCTACACACTGTGCAAGTACCACTTGCATTCACCCCGGTACACCGTCTTGTATGGCACTACATACTCAGGCTTCCCGTCAAGATGAAACAACACGTGCATATTAAAAGCCATTACATGTAAAGTTCAATCAACATATCAAATATCCAAAAGCATGTACACAGCATGCATAAACCATACCCCCATGGGACATGGTGGAACCACAACATGGCTAAACCGAGGACACGAAAGCTTACCTTGCAAGCTAACTCCAAAAGCCAAAAGTCCACAGCTCAAAGTCCAAACACAGCAGATTCACAATCTGTTATGGACCAATACTAAATCAATAACATGTACCACATGCATACAAATTAAAGACAACGCCTTTTCATTACGCTTTATGTCTTAAGGCTTCTCACCAAGCCATAAGCACTTAATCACTTGATTCTGACTTAGTTCATTAATTACAGAAGTTCCACTTCAGCAATCTAGGGTCCACAAACCCCCAATAGCCTACTGTACACACAACACAGCTACTGTTCTACGAAATCCCAGAATATCTGGATATTCCTCGGGACCATATCCGGATATGCAATATCCGGATATCTCACTGGACATATCCGGATATGCAATATCCGGATATCCAGAATCCCATATCCGGATATCTATTATCCGGATACTCAAAACCCATATACGGATATCACATATCCGGATATTCATCGGGCACATATCCGGATATTTCACGACAGAATGCAGAAAATGCATTTCGTGAAGATATCCATCCAAGATTGGGTTTTTAACGATTTAAAACACCTAAACATGCATTTCTAGGTGTGTTCAACATTACCCAACAACAAGTTATCATCTTTAAGCCTTAACATGCATCAAGCTTTCATTTTTAAGTTCAAAGACTCAAGACCAAAGGTGAGAAGGCTTACCAAAACTCAATCAGCCAACAAGAGGTGCTCTTGGAGCTCAAAAGGTCACTCCAAGGTTATGTCTCTCTCTGCACACGAAAATGGTATACCAAGGTAGTCCTTTTACTCAACAAGAAAACTCCTTTAAGCCTCAAAACCCAATGAGAAAGGAGGCACTCCACCCAAACCCCAACTCAGAACACAAACAGCCCACAAACAGTGGCCAAACCTCAAGCACAGCACCCTCACACCCTCTCAAGATGTTTCCCAAGTGAAAGTGTGAAGAAAATCAAGAAAGGAAGTGTCTTGGACTCAAAATGGAGAAGAAACCCCAAGGAGCAGCCAAGCTGATCAGCCACCCTCACTCACTCACGTAGAGAATGTAATATGGCCTAGGGTTTAGTGCCCACTAAGGCTTATATAGTGGTTTAACAATTAAACACACAGTATTAACTTTGATTGCTACGCTTAGCATTTTAATCCCAAACTTTGGATTATGAAACTACATAATTTTCTAAGATTTATCATATTATTCTTATAATTTTCTGAGCACCTTTCCGGTACGCGTTTTTCCAAGCCAGTACCAGTTTCTAGCACCAGTTCTCATTATCTGGACTTGAAACTCTTTTTACAAGTCCTACATATAATTCTAGTAATTATCATACACTTATTATAATTTTTCGGGATACTTTTTCAGTACGCATTTATACTGACTAGCAGAACCGGTATCTGCACTTTTCTTCCGAAAAGCGATTTTCAGCATTATTACTCACTTACTATAATTATTAAAGCCTCATAATAATTATTAGGGCCAATTATGGAATCATTTCTTAATTTTACATAATTTATTAATTAAATTTCTTAATTAACGGTGCGGGTTCTTGCATCATGAATCATGGCCAAGCATTCCCTTTATATGGATAATTATGTGTGTGAGAGAGAGAGAGATTAATTCCCTGAATTTGATCACCAATATTGACAATGAAGGCATGGCGAGCAGGCTTCACAGTAATCCAATTATCACATTTTCGGACTTGAAGACCAGGTACTTGGTTATCTGGAAGCAACATAGTCATACCTCCTGGGTCTGAGTGTGATGACAAACCCAGTGTCAGCTCTCGCCTTGGACACTTTGGATAAAAATTCACTCTTAGACATGACCCAATATCCTCACCCCCAAAAGCTTTTTGAAGAAGCCCCTCTTCCAATCCAAGGTTTATTGAAAGAACCTTCATTAACCTCCCACCAAGCTTCACCAACTCTCTCCCATAATACTCATCAAACACTTCCCTACACAAAACCAATATATATATATATATATATATATATATATATATATATATATATTTGTTATATATAAACTAATTAAACAAAAAATTCTTCATGATGTTTGTTTATTAATTGTATCTATATATTACCTGCAAGAAGGAGGCATAGCTGGCCATTTGTTGTAGTCCTTAAGTGATAAGGGAAGGTAGTGAAGATAGTAATAATCACTCCAATCAAGAATAGCACCTTTCTCAACTCCAAGCCTGCTACCATACCCTTCATAAGTTTTTGGTGAGTTTGCATATTGCTGCTTCACCTCCATAGGCAAGTGAAAAAATTGACGCCATGTTTCCCTAGCCTTGTCCATCAAATCAGGGCTAACACCATGGTTTATGATTTGGAAGAAACCCCACTCATTGCAAGCGTCTGAGATTTGCTTAAGGATTGAGGCTCGGGTATCTTGGTCACCATATAGACCTCCAAGGTCTATGATTGGAATATTGGCATCAACATCATCACAAGAAGAAGAGCTTATTGATGGCCTATCAGTAGAGGGCTTGATATACCTTTCAGGGATTGAATCTGTGCAACTTTTGGACAAAGATTGAACCCTGATTATTGGTTCAGGCCATTCTGGTTGGTTAATGGACATTGTTGCTACTGCTTCTATTTGATTGGTGGGCTTGCTTTTTACAAGATAGGAGATACACACTTCGTGTATCAATAAATAGTAAACTATGATACACTTGGTGTGGTGGGAATGCAAACAATTCCATCAGAGTTAGCCCTACTATAATGTGGATGTTTTCAGTTCGAACAGAATTGTCTTATGTGAATAATACACGTGGTTTATTAAAAAGGAAAAAAAGTAAACTATGGAACATGTTCATTGATTTTATTCAAACAATAGGGCCAGTTGTGTTTGTGTCAAAGACAAAGAATTGGGTTTAAGCCAAAAGAAAAATTTAAAAAGGAGAAAAAGATGGATGTGTTTTGGGATGAGATTGAGATGTGGTGCAAGTTAAATGGAGATTAGGGCATGGGAACTGAAAAGGGCATGAACAAAACGTGAAATTTGTGGGGTTTTAAAAAGGTATAAATGCTATGCTAGTGAATTCCAATATAGATAGAGACACGAAACAATTTAGTGAGATTTATTTTTGCATAGGGTGTTTATAGACTTATTGGCGGAGTAGGTTGTGATGTCTTTGATGAAGTTGACAGAAAATAAATGCATATTTAAGATATTTTTTGAGTATTATAATTAAACAATTATTTAGCTTAAAATAAATTCAATAATCACTTATGTCAAGTATGTGGGGGAATCCGGGTTTAATCTTCAATTAGTTAATTGGTAAACATGCTTTTAGATTGAGTTTTCTTTGAAGATAAACACATTTACTTTCTGTACCGTTAGGTTCTGTGAGCCCACTATGTACCCTATAGGGTAACGTTACTATATGGATTATACCACTAGGCGAGGTAATGACCAGACTAGTAGGTATAGTTCCAAGAGGCAAGCAAGCTAATAGTAATGGCAGATTAATAACAAGAGAATGACTTGGAAGTAAATGGGCATAACAACAGTACATAAAAGATACCTCTAATGTGTGCCCAGGAGGGCTATTTATAAGGGAAATGGAGCGGGTTGACCTCTCCTTGGGATTTACTCCCATGGTGCAGTGTTAGGCGTGCTGGCGCTGTCATTGTGGCAGTGCTGCGCCCTCTGCACTCTGGCGGTGTCAGCGTCGGGCAAAGGGGGAGTTTCCCTTTGTGGTTTCTGTCGTAGTCGCCTTCAACGGTTAGCGTTCCAAGATGGGACATTTTGGTGTATGCCTTGGGCCTGCTGCTACGTTGGGGGTTGTGGGGGTCCATGTCAGCCCTAAGGGCTGACGTGGGGCAAGGCTGAGGCTGGGCTTGAGTGATTGGGCCAGCTGAGGGTTGGGCCTGTGTAGTTGGGCCGCCCCAGTATTTGGGCCATCCAGAACAGGAGCCCCCCAGCTTGGTAGCAGCCGTGGGGTGGTGCCAAGTTAAAGACTCCGGACGTTCTTGTCAGGGCGGTGTGCGTCCTTAAAGGGGGAGTTACTGGCGCTTTATGGGTATAGGTTGGCGCCTTGGTAGATAGGATTTGGCGACCCATCGTTTGGCGATGTGAAATGCTTGGCGACCCATCGCTTGGCGATGTGAAATGCTTGAGCACGGGCGATTGCTCTTGGTGATAACTGTCCTACGGTCATTGATGACGGGGATTGGTAGGTGATGGAAACGGAAAGCTGCCTCTTAAAGGTACTTTAAGAGGCTTTTCGGTTTCTGAGGAGCCGTAATGATGAGTTATCCCATCATTACTATTTACTGCAGGCATCCAAGCGTCATAGGGTTCAGCGCATTAATGCGACGCGACTGGTGATTTGTCCCTTTGAAGTGACCGTTTTGCCCCCTCTCCTTAACCGCTCATCACACGATGAGCATGCCATCGTACGGTTAAGTGAGGGTTACTTACATGTGTCTGTGTGAGACTAGTGTGATTTGCGTAACCGCTCATCCCACGATGAGCATGCCATCGAACGGTTAAGTGTGGGTTACTTACACGTGTCTGTGTGAGACTAGTGTGATTTGCGTAACCGCACGATGAGCATGCCATCGTACGGTAAAGTGAGGTCTCTCTCTTCCCCCCCCCCCCCTTTTTTTTATAAAATGGGGGGGAGCCCCCTTGTTAGGGCTCTTCCTTACGCGAAACCTACACTCTTGCGCATTGCTCAGAGCCTTTGTTCCCTATCCTCAGTCTGGTGTGATAGTGCCGGTCTTCTTTCTCTTCTTTCCTGCGATTCTCAGGTATAGTCCTTATTCTCTTGTCGTTTCTATTCTCCTTTCTGGTTGTCTTCTCCTCTTTTTTCTGTTGTACCGATGGTTAGGTTTACAGAACCTATCCCAGGCCTCATACTCCCTGAATTGGAAGTAGAAATTAAAGAAGAGGGGTTTGACGAGGCCTTTGAGGCACTGGGGGATAGTGCGGTGGGGCCAGCTATGCGAGAGTGTCTTGCTAGTTGCGCCCCAAGTCGTCCCTTAGTTCCTGGGGTTGAGAGGTTTCCCCACGGGAAGGTGCCCGAACTTCTGGGTTTTAGCAAAGAGGAGATTCAAAATCTTCTTCCCGAGAGAGTATCGGGTCCTATCCTACCGTATGCTGGTGAGGCGTCGTGTTTAATTCCCCATAGTGGGCGCCGCAGAGGGCGCCACGATTTGGTTGGTGAGAAGAACTCCAGATCTGGTGGGCGTTCGCGTACCGCCACTAGGAGGCAGATGCTCGCTTCACGCCGTCGCGTTTCTCGGCGTTCTGAATTTGGAGTTGGGCGATTAATTCGACCCGTATCCAACATCAACTGCCTGCGTCAAAACCGTCCCTTAGAATATTATTTCCACCCTCGCCATTCTCCAGTCGCCTGTCGTTCCTCTCATGGTCTAATTCCCCTCATTCCGCAATCTTTCCATCGTCGCATGTATGATGAGTCCACAGAAAATTGTTTGGGTAGATATCACCCGGAGGATGGTCGCCTTACAAGGTATGGCGTGTGGGAAGCCATTTTTGAGGATATAGGGCTTTATAAGATACCGCCTGCTTGGTGGCCTTCTAACCTGAGCTATTCAGATTTTTATTCAAGTTCATCAGATACCTCGGATTCTGATGGTGAGTTAACTGTATAACTTTTCTTTTTTCCTTTTTGTTGTTCTTGGCGCGGGGGGTGTTGGAGGTGACAAGGATGTTGATAGGGTGGGTTGGAGTATCTCGTTTCCTTTTGCAATGGTCTTCCTGGCGTCAGTGAAGTTTAGAAGATTGACTGTGTGTTTGTCGCTCCTAGGTAGGACTCTCAAGGATTTTCCAGAATTATGGCGACTGTTTCGTCGGACGATGGTCTCGGGGCGCAGGATTGGGTTGACTCAGTGGTGGCCTCAACCTCTTCAAGCTACTCTGACAAGAGCATCTTACGCAGTCACTATAAAGGTGAGCCTAGCTTTAGTATAACTGAAAATGGCGCCATGGAGGCGAAGTGGCAACCGATCGCGGTCGGCGATGATCGTCGAGTTTGTTACGCGCCTCTTGTGGAGCAGCGATTACGATGGCGATTTATGGTGTACAAAACGCACTTTACTGATCAGAAGGTGAGGTTTCCGTTATCCGAGTTCGAGATGGGGGTGTTATCTCACTTACAGGTTGCGTCTTCACAACTGCATCCCAACGTTTGGGCGTTTGTCCGAGTTTTTGAGAGTATATGCAAGTATTTTGACATGGTCTATTCTGTACGATCATTTTTCTACTGCTTTCAAGTGTCACCATCCAAGAAGATGAAGCTTGGTTGGGTTTCTTTGAAGGCGGGCAACTCGATTGGATCAATATTTGCCCAGTACGCCAACTCTTACAAAAATTGGACGCGTACCTTCTTTTGGATTGAACCAGTGCTAAGCGAGGGCGAGCTCCCTTTCTTTGTTGATCCGTCGAGTGGGGAGTGCCGGTTTCCCCTGTACTGGACTAAGGCTCATTATGAAACGCCGGCCGGTCAGTACTCGTTTGCTCTAAGGGTCTTGTCTCCTGGGGAGGTAAGGGCGATCGGTTGGTTTTTGGAGGTAAAGGGGGTCTTGACAGGTGGCCCACGAAGCAAGTGTTGTGTCATGGAGGTGTGGTGGCGTTCAAAGTTTTCCTTTTTCTTTAACTTTGTGGCGATTTATTCTGAGACTTCTTGTGTTTACCCTTTCTTGTGCAGGGCTTAGCGCCTCAGACTCAGACCATCCTTCCCTCAAAAAGGAAAAGCTTGGACAAGGGTAAAGCCGTAGAGGTCCGCCACAAAAAGAAGAAAGTTCGGTCTGCTGCTGACATCCCTGCTGGTGAACTTGAGAAGCGGGCTAACCGCCCTATTATTAGAGAGCCCACTGGCATGACTGGCCACTCTTCTGCAAGTGAATCAACACTTGGTTCTGGGTTACAAGGCGCGACAGCGAGCTTAACACCACCAAGATCTTCCCAGGAAGGGCGCTCTGAGCGTTCTGGGGGCGGTCTGACCCGGGATGGTGCCTCTGAAGGCGATCCGGCTGGGGGAGGTGACCACCCTGTTGAGCCATCTGAGGCTGTAGGTTCACCCCCTCTTCCAGAAATCCTTGTGAGCAGGGCGCTCAGGTTGTCCGAGAGGGACCTCGCCCACGGCTTCCCCAACATCAGGCGTCCCAAGATGGTAATGCCCCCGCGTTTCGACCGCCAGCAATACATGGACTGCACCCAAGTAATAATTGGCCGCCTCCTGGGCCAACAAGAGATTACCCTGGATTTTGAGGAACGATGCACCCGACAAGAGGATCTTATTGTTGACTTGGGGGGCAGGTGAATAGCTTGACTGCTGACGTAGGGCGCCTTGGCAAAGAAGTTGCTGACGGGAAAGCTTCTTCAAAATCGTTGATGGCGCAATTAAAAATGGCAGAGGATGCGGTGAAACAATTGACCGCCGATAAAAACAACCTGAGTCTGTCAATGGAGAATTTGAAGAAGGAAAATGAGACTCTTTCAGCAGAGCGAGATCAACTTTCTTCAGATTTATTTTCCGCGCACGGGAGCCTTCACGCCAGGGATGACGACTATAAGAAGGCTATTGCGCAAGTGGGGAAGCTGGAAGAGGCTCTGGCAGATCTGATGTATGATTCTTTCAACAACGCCCTCAAGCAGGTTGCCGTGAGGTATCCTGGTGTCAATTTGACTGGCCTGGATCCGTCTTATGATGTAGAGGATGGCCAGATTGTAGAGCGCCTTGAAGGTGGTGGGGTGAAGGTGATTGAAACGTCGCCAGAGACTGATGACGATGAAGGAGCTCGCGGCGTGCTTCCCATGACTGACACGGACAGTGATCATACGCGAGATGGTGCTGGGCGTGTAACATCAGGCGATCCTGTTGGTATTGCTGGGCAGGATGAAACGGTTCAAGCGTCGGTGGCGGTTGCCCCAGTAGTTGAAGGGGACCCGTCCGTTCAGGATCGGGATATTTAAGATGCTCTGGCGACCGGTCAGGAGTTTTTTTTTTTTTTTTTTTGGCGCGGTTGGTATGTCAACAGCGGCCTTATGTTGTAGAGACTATTAATATCAACGAGTGGATTTCTTTTACCTTTGTCATTTTTCACGCTTTGTCTAAAGAACCGCTTTATTTTTCTTGCCTCTTCTCCAGTGAATTAAGCTTGATTGTAAGAGCGTTGGCTGGGGGTGAGGATCATCCCAGTC